>NC_041341.1:18329894-18357394 GCF_004354835.1 Perca flavescens | reverse complement strand
TGACAACATTTACTTCCTGTATGGAAACCATTTCTGGTTTGCGTGTGGGAGGTCTGGCCAGGTTTAGTCTTGAAACTTCACATTCATGTCTGACGCAGAAACGAGTATATTGAGATTAAAATATTCTTATATATAATTTACTCCTTTATGTTGTTTTAGTAACAATAAAGCTGTAGTTTAGAGTTGAGGATTTCAGAAACAGACAAAACTGCAGATGCAGATACTCACTACTGGTAAGTAAGTGTGGTTACTATATTTATCAGAATGTATGTGGGTTTTGAAAGGATCTGATCCTTTTATGATTCTTATGCACTCACATTTGTTTGATTCTGATTTTGTGACATATTTGTGTTATTGTTTTTATTTTGTCAGTCTGTGACTTATTGAAACTCTTGAAAAGGGGATTTTTGATCTCAGTGAGGCTTTCCTGCTAAACAAAGTGTGAATAAGTGTAGTATCTGAAGAGCCTATAAGGTTAAAGTCTGTATAAAGCTCAAATATGCTGAAAAATCATGAGCATTGTATTAGTGATGTAAGCTTAATGATTTTCCTCTCAGGAGAGTGATGTGTTGAAGAGGATGTTCTATTTGATTCTGTGATTAGGTGGCTGAGTGAGATCAATGATTTTATGTGTATTATTGGAGCGGATTTCCTCTCCACACATCACCACAGCATCGCAACTCAAAATACAACATAAGAACTAAAATATTCTGGCAAAATACCAATTACCTATACAATATTTACATTTAAACTTTCTGAGTCGACCAAATACCCACATAAACATGTTGTTTACAATGAAATTGTCTTTGTTTCAAGGTGGGATGGAGGATTCTTGTAAATATTTGGGCATTAACAGGACCTGTTCTCTGATATGTTGCATGTTCTGGATTTTCTCACCAGCAGGTAAATTCAATTTACTCTGACAACGAATATAATATAACGATACAACGAATATGAGCTTCAGGAATAGTTTGACATCTTGGGAAACATGGTAATTCACTTTCTTGCCAAGATGAGAAGGTCAATACCATTCTCAAGATATAAGGTGTAAATTTGTGATCATAAGATTAAGGTATTTGGCTACCTATAGACAGAGCCAGGCTAGTAGTCTCCCCCCTGCTATTTTCAGTCTTTATGCTAATCTTAGCATAAACTGGTAGCAGTTTCATAGTTAACAGATATGGGAGTGGCATCGATCTTATCAAACGCACAGCAAGAAAATGACAAAACATTGCTTTTACTGTAGCATAACGTGCAACATGACATGGTTGAAGTGAAAATTAAACCTATCATCTAAAATTGATGTTTCCCTCACAGAAGGAAACACCATCTTACAAGTGATTGGTACCAACGTGACCCTGCCCTGCAAGAATGAGTCAAAAAGCACATTGGTTCAGCTGACATGGAAAATTAACAAGGATATCCTGTTTAGTTACAAGCCACAGAGACCCTTATACAGCAGTCCAATAGCTCTCAACCTGAACATAAATATGTCTATGTCAGAGAGCCAAATGTACGCTCTGGTCATAGAGAGTCTCCAGAAGTCTCACACAGCAAACTACACCTGTGAGATCACCACGTTAAATGGAATTGCAGATCCGAGGAGTTGGGAGCTGATAATAACAGGTAAACTCATCTGTCCTAATATTATGTCCTTGTAAGATTAGATGAAACATAAATAATCCCTGTGTCAAAAGCAAAATGACATTGGATGAAAAAAAAGGAACAGAGTGAATGTGGGGTTAATAAGGATACAGCCAACAGACCCAACAATTGTTCTACTGTTGCTATATGGTACTTGCAAGACACACACACACACACACACACACACACACACACACACACACACACACACACACACACACACGGTAACCCAAAGTGAATACAGGTGAAACAGTCAGAAGAACCACACAGGTACAGTATTGCTGGCTACACTGGCATTGTTTCCATGTTAGCCTACTGTGCAACAGAGTGTACAGTTGTTTCAGTGAGATGTATTACTCCCTTTACTAAACTGTCAGTGTTTTTCTCATATATTATGTTGGTGGAACAAAGAGCATATATAACTACCTCATGGCACACATGGTAAGTGCTTGGGACATTTTGAGAGGCCACAGGATGTGAGAGCACCATTTCAACTTCCTTTATGAGAAAATGAACTCACACACAGACAAATATCATTACTGTTTTTAAATGAAGTTGAGCTTAATTTAACTGCATATTAGACCTATTAATGGGTTTAAAACGGTTTTATTCCCCCCCAGAGCGTGAGGAAGCTGGACATATGGACAAGCTAGTGATTGCTGTGGCAGCTGTTGTTCCTTGTGTGTGTTTCCTGACCTTTGCATTAGCTTTCATCATTCTGCAAAGAGTCCGCAAAAAACGTGCAGAGTAAGTTACATCCAACACGGGATTCTTTGCTCATAAAGACGTATGGCTAATGGCATTATAGGCTGCTGCTCAAGTATGAACAAAATGTCTCTCTTTCAGGGATCAGGAGCAAGAAGAAGATATTTATGAAAACTGCCTGGAAAGTCAACGACGTGGCTTTAATCAGCCTCACCACAACAAACCCGGGGCTCACTGACATGAAGCGCAGTCCAAAGAGAGAGAAGAAAAGGAAAAGGGAGTACTGGAAGTGGGCACGTGTGAAACAGCTCATTTTATAGAAACAACCATCTTTTCAGAAATATAAACAAATTGTATACCTGTTTTTTTCCATCCTCTAAATTATTCTCTAAATTTCACTTTGAATTACTTCAGTCCTTTTACTATATTTTTTACATGCAACTTTTAAATTGATTTCTCTATAAATATACTTGCATGTGATGAAGGGGGCAGCAGAACAAGGTTAACACCTGATATTATCAACATGTAAAGTTGTTACGGTAAATGTGTTAGATAGCCTATTTACATATATCCTTTAAAAAAGATACTGCATGGGTCCATGAAACAGAGCAGCTGTGTGCCATACAGGAATAATACAACTGCTCTATGTTCCATAAAGTTGATGGTTATACTGTCACAGATGCTCAAGACGGCGGCGGCGGCGACGCATCAGGAGAAGAAAGAAGGGTTGGCAGTTTGAAGTCTCTATCCCAAAACTCAGCCTTGGTGCAGAATAACAGCCACTAGAGCCAGTCCCACAACCTCACCGTTTAAAAAAATAACATTTTTCAGAAAAGTGTTCGTTTACATGTACCCGTGTATATATGCCGTTAATGCTGTCAAAAGCATGCCAAACCTGTAGGTGGCAGTGTAACAAGAAGCTCAAGCCCACGTTAGCCAATCAGAATCCCGAAAATAGCAACGAATCACTTCCTCTTTCTCGCTCTCTCTTTACTCTCGGCTGCCTAAACCTACGTTTGTCTCAGTTTACGTGCAAACGTGCAAACAAAGATCTCAAAAATATCCACTCTGGCCGGAGTTTTTAGAAAGACTCGTTTTCAGAGGCGAATTCGCCGTTTGCGTGTAAACGAAGGGAAATGTCTCCGGTTTTAAAAATAACCACGTACCAACTGCCACTTTGCTCGTTTGAAAGCCATGATGTCTCCATTTCTCACAGGCGGGCCAAATTCTCTGGGCGGGCAATGCAGAGAAAGGAGAGGTAACCTTGCTCCTCATGACCTCGGATCGGCCCATCTGAGTTTTCATTTTCTCAAAAGGCAGAGCAGGATACCCAGGGCTCGGTTTACACCTATCGCCATTTCTAGCCACTGGGGGACCATAGGCAGGCTGGGGGAATGCATATTAATGTTAAAAAACCTTATAAAGTGAAATTTTCATGCCATGGGACCTTTAATAAATACAGGAATTGAGCAATGGAAAAGCCTCCTCTTCAGTCTTCAATCGTGACACCCACGCAAGAAATATCAGTGTGTAACGCCCTTTTAAATAAATTGCAGTGATGCAGCTTGCAATGATGTGGGTGGAAATTTGTCATATGACATCATAAGACCCATAGTTAAACTTGATTATACAGTACGCCTACTGATTTAGGATATAATCAGTAAACATTTGGAATTCAAACATGAAATATTAAACAGTAAAGAGTATACTGCTGCTCCAAGTAAAAGACAATAGTAAGGTAAGAAAGCTACGAAAAAAGGGAAAACTGGAGACCAGTAAAGGTTGAACAACCCATTAGAGCTTAGATTCTTTGTGGATTTTTGTAAACAATGGTAGTTGAGTTTAAAGGGGTACTCCAGTCATTTCAAAAGTTGAGTGACTCACAAGTGACAGCTTATTAAACAAAATATTTAAAATGCAACTGATTATTGAAATAAATGATTGTAGTGTCCAGTAACTCAATGTACATATGGTGTGAGTATTGTATTAAGACATATATATATATATATATGAAGAAAAAAAAAACTATCCTTTAAAAAGAGTGTGAAATGGTTGTTTTTGATCACCACACTATTGTATGTGTCACATCCATTTACTAATTATAAGACTTGCAAGGACAAGGATATTTTAGTTTCCTTGGGACTGGCCTTGTGAGAACTGCTACTTCCATCCACATGTGGACAAGTAGAGTCATCAGCCTGTAGTCTGTTCTACTATTTTGTTAACTCAGTGGATCCTGAATACTGTGTGTACTATTCAAGCACTGTTCCACCAACCCAAACTGTGTACACACTGTATAGAAATACTTGAGGCATTTGTAATGTTTATTTAGATTTAATTAGAGAGCAAAGGAAGAGTAATTGACAAGCTGAACACTGCCCTACCACTAAAAGAGAGGATTAAAAAGTAAACAATGAATACTTTCCCACAAAACATATTTGACTTCAGTCTGGGAACTACTAACTACTACTTACTTCAACAATCAACAAAACAACAAAATACCAAACATTACAGCATAATAAAGCAAATATTAAAATATTACCATAAACACTAATGGATACAATAAACTGTTACATTCCTAAACATATTAATGCACACTGTGAAACACACAACACACAATTAATGAATGATTAATGGCTTTAAAAGAAAATAAGGACAGACTACATACTATCTTCTAACTCCGCCCCCCCCCAGACTTGAAGTCTTCAGACCCAACCAATGCTGAGTGACATCACTGCCCTTGCTGCTGCAACAGTGAATTTCCCATTGTGGGATTAATAAAGGATTTTAAATCTTTGAACCTTGTAGTCAATTCACAACACCAGTAAACAGACTTTTCTGTGTAAAATCGATGGAGCTCCTTTTATAAATTATTACAATATTGTCAAAACTGAACCCAATAAAACATTTTTAATGGGACATTTAGCTGCTTTAAATACTGTACTTTTACTTAAAGGATCCTTACATAGTTTTTATGCGTTTGACATGTCTTCAGGAGTATTTCTTAGGGCTTTCCTTTTTGTACTACACAAAGCTTGTAATTATGAACTGTGCTATAGCAATAAATTAGCCAGCTGTTGACCTAACTGCTGCACACGCATATTTACAATTTTAATAGTAATAAGCAAGGGTTTATTCATCAGAATAAACATTTTCTATAATAATAATAATAATAATAATAATATAGACCATTCGGCTAGAGTGGGGATAAGGCACATTTGATTTATTGTTTTGCACCTGCAAAACTTGCTTTATCTTGCTGTCTTGTTTATATGGGCTGCAGGATTAAAAATCCCCCGTGGACTTTTGACCACATGTAGTGTACAACAGTTTGATGAGTTTTATTAGGGGGATATGGGAAAAGGATATTGTTGTAACTACAATATCTACAGTTGTGAGTGTAACAGTAGCAATTGAAATAAAGGACTCTGATGGGACTCCTGAGAGAGCGAGGTAAGTTTGTTTACTGTGTTGCCATTGATTATATATGTTCCAGGAGAATCACTAATCGGCTTATTACCCATGACCCAGAATGGAAAGGACTGAAGCACTAAAACATAAAGATTTCAGGGTAAGAGTAAAAGTACACATAATTATTACTATGTGACTCAATATGACTAAACTCATATGGAGGACTAAGACTAAATCTAAAAAATAGAGATGCAACAGTGGATTGTTCGGTCCATTCAATGATGGCCCCCATAAGGTTGCCATTTTTAGTTTTGAGTGAAATATCTTGACAGCTATTGGACGGATTGTAAGTAAATTTGGTTTGGAGACATTCAAGGTCCCCAAAGGACAACCAAGGAAACTAGCAGGCCTCAAGTTTTAATTGTGCAGTGAAATATCACTATATCTGCAGAGACATTGTAGACATTCATGGTACCCTGATGATGTATCCTACTAAGTGGTGCCCTATGATTTCCTTTTGTGCTATTAGCAAGTTGATGTTTTTTGGTTCAGAGCGAATTGTCTATACAATAATTAGATTGATTGCAAATTTAATATACTTTGTTCACTACTTTGTGAGCATATTAAAATACTGACAGTAGCATGAAATACAGACTCACAAATTGCTTAGCTCTAGCACACACGACTCAGGTTTTGCTGTGATGACCTAAGAATGAGCCATGCAGGATGTTTATTTTCTCAGATCAGTCAGCAAAGTTCTTGACATATACAGAAACAAGTAAGATAAACAGGTAGTGTGGAGTATTTTGGAGATGGAGTGCAACTGTTTAAATTATGGAATAATCTTTTTCTGCAGTCAACTTCATTTTGAACTTCACTGAACTTGGAACTTGACTTTGAGTTCAGTCAGTTTCTGGTTTGTTTACCCATAACTGCAGAGACACTGATGTCAGAAAGATAAATGCCTGCATTGCTAACATTGTTATTACAAAAAACAACCAAAACCAAGAACTACATTTGATAAGTGATTACGCACTTACATTGCTGTGGAAGGTATTTTTCAAAATAGAGCATACATTTCTTTGTGTGGCATTTTTATCTTTATATGATACTATAGCATGCAGCAGTAGTAGAATATTCCAACTAGGGCCTTATGTTTATGATCTAAGCGCATGGCATGAAGCACCTGGCGCAAGTGCGTTTAAGGAGTGTACTAATCCATTTTTACTAGTTTAACGGCAGAAAAGAGGGTCCGTGCACCAGGCGCGTGGTTCAAAAGGGCTGTATTTAGTGTCTTAATTAATCATAGGTGTGTTTTGGGTGTAACATGCAATAAAACAATCAGAATGTCATCTCCCATTCCCTTTAAAAGCCAGGCGTGTTTTTAGCTTTGCGCATTGCTATTATGATGGTGGATTTGCTAAGCAGGAAAGAGAGATTTTCAGGAGAAGAAATTGATCTGCTCATGCATGAAGTGAAAGTGCGCAAGCAGATCATATCATAATACTATTTATTTCTTTTTAATTTTTTAAAAAGGCACAAGCCTAGGCACATTTTACTAATGCCCTGTTAAAATAACCTGCCTCAAGATAGCAATATGCCAAGAATGCACCTGAACACACCTCCCTTTAAGACCAACACGCCCATGGGCGCACAGATGGGCACAGGTGCATTTGCTATTTAAACGACGTGGGCGCTGGACAGGAAATTTACAACTGTGTCGGTCTTAAACTAGCAAAGACACTTGCGTAGGGCTTTGTGCTGCGCTGGGTGCAAGATAGGGCACTTAGGGTTTTAGAAGTTCAGCTCACAGCACTGACTGGGATTTTTTTTATGAGATTGTACCTTCGGAGCACTGTGTATACTGACACCGACTTGATAAAGGAAGAGTTTTATGTTTAGGTGCTGGTATAAATAAAATCAGTTGGGGGCTTGGCAAATAACATATGTTCTGTTGTACGCACTACACTACTGTCACTACACAACACTGAGTATTTTTCTTACATACATGTTTTGGTAACAGCCAACTACTAACATGGCCAAGACCAAAGAGCTGTCCAAAGACACTAGAGACAAAATTGTACACATCCACAAGGCTGGAAAGGGCTACGGGGAAATTGCCAAGCAGCTTGGTGAAAAAAGGTCCAATGTTGGAGCAATCATTAGAAAATGGAAGAAGCTAAACATGACTGTCAATCTCCCTCGGACTGGGTCTACAATGCAAGATCTCACCTCGTGGGGTCTCAATGATCCTAAGAAAGGTGAAAAATCAGCCCAGAACTACACGGGAGGAGCTGGTCAATGACCTGAAAAGAGCTGGGACCACCGTTTCCAAGGTTACTGTTGGTAACACATTAAGACGTCATGGTTTGAAATCATGCATGGCACGGAATGTTCCCCTGCTTAAACCAGCACATGTCAAGGCCCGTCTTAAGTTTGCCAATGACCATTTGGATGATCCAGAGGAGTCATGGGCGAAAGTCATGTGGTCAGATGAGACCAAAATAGAACTTTTTGGTCATAATTCCACTAACCGTGCTTGGAGGAAGAATGATGAGTACCATCCCAAGAACACCATCCCTACTGTGAAGCATGGGGGTGGTAGCATCATGCTTTGGGGGTGATTTTCTGCACATGGGACAGGGCGACTGCACTGTATTAAGGAGAGGATGACCGGGGCCATGTATTGCAAGATTTTGGGGAACAACCTCCTTCCCTCAGTTAGAGCATTGAAGATGGGTCGAGGCTGGGTCTTCCAACATGACAATGAGCCGAAACACACAGCCAGGATAACCAAGGAGTGGCTCTGTAAGAAGCCTATCAAGGTTCTGGCGTGGCCTAGCCAGTCTCCAGACCTAAACCAAATAGAGAATCTTTGGAGGGAGCTCAAACTCCGTGTTTCTCAGCGACAGCTCAGAAACCTGACTGATCTAGAGAAGATCTGTGTGGAGGAGTGGGCCAAAATCCCTCCTGCAGTGTGTGCAAACCTGGTGAAAAACTACAGGAAACGTTTGACCTCTGTACTTGCAAACAAAGGCTACTGTACCAAATATTAACATTGATTTTCTCAGGTGTTCAAATACATATTTGCAGCTGTATCATACAAATAAATAGTTAAAAAAATCATACATTGTGATTTCTGGATTTTTTTTTTTTTTAGATTGTCTCTCACAGTGGACATGCACCTACGATGATTCTAAGTGGGAGAACTTGCAAAATAGCAGGGTGTTCAAATACTTATTTTCCTCACCGTATGTATGTATGTATGTATGTATGTATGTATGTATGTATGTATGTATGTATGTATACAGTCAGGAAATAATTCATGAAATAATTCAAGGACGAAATGTAATGGAAAACTGAGAAATTGGAATGACACTTGAGAAATATAGAATAAAAGCTAAATAATATGAAAAGAAACATAACATGGAAACCTTGTTGAAGACAAATCTGGTGGCAACATTCAAATAAATAATAAATAAAACCAAAGTAATAATTTGCACTTAACAGACTTGTACAGCACTTTCATAGAAAAACAGTGTTTCTCCCTTTCTCCAAATGCTTTAATATATTAGAAAACCTGAGCAAATGGAGAAAAATGTGTTTCAGAATGCTTCTTAATTTGTCTGCGTTTTGTCAAGTTGCAGTTTTTCTCTTAAGTTTAAGTGTGTTTTTTAGGTTTTCAAAAATCACAAAAACATGGGGAAATAGGTCCGGATTGAGAAGTACAGAAATTCCCCTTCAGGATAAAGCAGTGCAATTTCAGACAACCTTGGCCAGAAAGTCAAACAGTGGAAGAGTGGCCTCTCATTGGTTACAGAGGCTACATCCTGGCCTTGACTGCTGATAGGTAACTTCACAAAACAAGCTTGAGAGAATGCTGCCATTGTCTAAATGAAAATGCAAACTGCCATTTCTGTTTAACTTTCATTTCATATGAGCTGAGTGGACATATCTCAAATTCAAATGCAAACGGCTCAGTTTTGATTATCAAGGTGTAAAGTGTCTGCCAAAACAAATATGCAAGGTCCATTTTATATGCAATCTAAGGATTATACTTACTTTGTGGATTTTATAAAAGATATAAAAGAAAATGAAAACGTGCATAATGATATAAAGCCTCTCACACTCAGCAGGTCATATGGGTAGAACAGTACAGGACAGCTACATTTCTGCAATATATTGTCTTCAACAAAAGTCTGAGTAAAGGTTCACAACATGTTCTGCATCCTCAGACACAAACAGTTTACATTACTCATATGACCAGAGACCACCAAAGTCATGACAACATTTACTTCCTGTATGGAAACCATTTCTGGTTTGCGTGTGGGAGGTCTGGCCAGGTTTAGTCTTGAAACTTCACATTCATGTCTGACGAGAAACGAGTATATTGAGATTAAAATATTCTTATATATAATTTACTCCTTTATGTTGTTTTAGTAACAATAAAGCTGTAGTTTAGAGTTGAGGATTTCAGAAACAGACAAAACTGCAGATGCAGATACTCACTACTGGTAAGTAAGTGTGGTTACTATATTTATCAGAATGTATGTGGGTTTTGAAAGGATCTGATCCTTTTATGATTCTTATGCACTCACATTTGTTTGATTCTGATTTTGTGACATATTTGTGTTATTGTTTTTATTTTGTCAGTCTGTGACTTATTGAAACTCTTGAAAAGGGGATTTTTGATCTCAGTGAGGCTTTCCTGCTAAACAAAGTGTGAATAAGTGTAGTATCTGAAGAGCCTATAAGGTTAAAGTCTGTATAAAGCTCAAATATGCTGAAAAATCATGAGCATTGTATTAGTGATGTAAGCTTAATGATTTTCCTCTCAGGAGAGTGATGTGTTGAAGAGGATGTTCTATTTGATTCTGTGATTAGGTGGCTGAGTGAGATCAATGATTTTATGTGTATTATTGGAGCGGATTTCCTCTCCACACATCACCACAGCATCGCAACTCAAAATACAACATAAGAACTAAAATATTCTGGCAAAATACCAATTACCTATACAATATTTACATTTAAACTTTCTGAGTCGACCAAATACCCACATAAACATGTTGTTTACAATGAAATTGTCTTTGTTTCAAGGTGGGATGGAGGATTCTTGTAAATATTTGGGCATTAACAGGACCTGTTCTCTGATATGTTGCATGTTCTGGATTTTCTCACCAGCAGGTAAATTCAATTTACTCTGACAACGAATATAATATAACGATACAACGAATATGAGCTTCAGGAATAGTTTGACATCTTGGGAAACATGGTAATTCACTTTCTTGCCAAGATGAGAAGGTCAATACCATTCTCAAGATATAAGGTGTAAATTTGTGATCATAAGATTAAGGTATTTGGCTACCTATAGACAGAGCCAGGCTAGTAGTCTCCCCCCTGCTATTTTCAGTCTTTATGCTAATCTTAGCATAAACTGGTAGCAGTTTCATAGTTAACAGATATGGGAGTGGCATCGATCTTATCAAACGCACAGCAAGAAAATGACAAAACATTGCTTTTACTGTAGCATAACGTGCAACATGACATGGTTGAAGTGAAAATTAAACCTATCATCTAAAATTGATGTTTCCCTCACAGAAGGAAACACCATCTTACAAGTGATTGGTACCAACGTGACCCTGCCCTGCAAGAATGAGTCAAAAAGCACATTGGTTCAGCTGACATGGAAAATTAACAAGGATATCCTGTTTAGTTACAAGCCACAGAGACCCTTATACAGCAGTCCAATAGCTCTCAACCTGAACATAAATATGCCAAATGTACGCTCTGGTCATAGAGAGTCTCCAGAAGTCTCACACAGCAAACTACACCTGTGAGATCACCACGTTAAATGGAATTGCAGATCCGAGGAGTTGGGAGCTGATAATAACAGGTAAACTCATCTGTCCTAATATTATGTCCTTGTAAGATTAGATGAAACATAAATAATCCCTGTGTCAAAAGCAAAATGACATTGGATGAAAAAAAAGGAACAGAGTGAATGTGGGGTTAATAAGGATACAGCCAACAGACCCAACAATTGTTCTACTGTTGCTATATGGTACTTGCATGACACACACACACACACACACACACACACGGTAACCCAAAGTGAATACAGGTGAAACAGTCAGAAGAACCACACAGGTACAGTATTGCTGGCTACACTGGCATTGTTTCCATGTTAGCCTACTGTGCAACAGAGTGTACAGTTGTTTCAGTGAGATGTATTACTCCCTTTACTAAACTGTCAGTGTTTTTCTCATATATTATGTTGGTGGAACAAAGAGCATATATAACTACCTCATGGCACACATGGTAAGTGCTTGGGACATTTTGAGAGGCCACAGGATGTGAGAGCACCATTTCAACTTCCTTTATGAGAAAATGAACTCACACACAGACAAATATCATTACTGTTTTTAAATGAAGTTGAGCTTAATTTAACTGCATATTAGACCTATTAATGGGTTTAAAACGGTTTTATTCCCCCAGAGCGTGAGGAAGCTGGACATATGGACAAGCTAGTGATTGCTGTGGCAGCTGTTGTTCCTTGTGTGTGTTTCCTGACCTTTGCATTAGCTTTCATCATTCTGCAAAGAGTCCGCAAAAAACGTGCAGAGTAAGTTACATCCAACACGGGATTCTTTGCTCATAAAGACGTATGGCTAATGGCATTATAGGCTGCTGCTCAAGTATGAACAAAATGTCTCTCTTTCAGGGATCAGGAGCAAGAAGAAGATATTTATGAAAACTGCCTGGAAAGTCAACGACGTGGCTTTAATCAGCCTCACCACAACAAACCCGGGGCTCACTGACATGAAGCGCAGTCCAAAGAGAGAGAAGAAAAGGAAAAGGGAGTACTGGAAGTGGGCACGTGTGAAACAGCTCATTTTATAGAAACAACCATCTTTTCAGAAATATAAACAAATTGTATACCTGTTTTTTTCCATCCTCTAAATTATTCTCTAAATTTCACTTTGAATTACTTCAGTCCTTTTACTATATTTTTTACATGCAACTTTTAAATTGATTTCTCTATAAATATACTTGCATGTGATGAAGGGGGCAGCAGAACAAGGTTAACACCTGATATTATCAACATGTAAAGTTGTTACGGTAAATGTGTTAGATAGCCTATTTACATATATCCTTTAAAAAAGATACTGCATGGGTCCATGAAACAGAGCAGCTGTGTGCCATACAGGAATAATACAACTGCTCTATGTTCCATAAAGTTGATGGTTATACTGTCACAGATGCTCAAAGGCGGCGGCGGCGACGCATCAGGAGAAGAAAGAAGGGTTGGCAGTTTGAAGTCTCTATCCCAAAACTCAGCCTTGGTGCAGAATAACAGCCACTAGAGCCAGTCCCACAACCTCACCGTTTAAAAAAATAACATTTTTCAGAAAAGTGTTCGTTTACATGTACCCGTGTATATATGCCGTTAATGCTGTCAAAAGTATGCCAAACCTGTAGGTGGCAGTGTAACAAGAAGCTCAAGCCCACGTTAGCCAATCAGAATCCCGAAAATAGCAACGAATCACTTCCTCTTTCTCGCTCTCTCTTTACTCTCGGCTGCCTAAACCTACGTTTGTCTCAGTTTACGTGCAAACGTGCAAACAAAGATCTCAAAAATATCCACTCTGGCCGGAGTTTTTAGAAAGACTCGTTTTCAGAGGCGAATTCGCCGTTTGCGTGTAAACGAAGGGAAATGTCTCCGGTTTTAAAAATAACCACGTACCAACTGCCACTTTGCTCGTTTGAAAGCCATGATGTCTCCATTTCTCACAGGCGGGCCAAATTCTCTGGGCGGGCAATGCAGAGAAAGGAGAGGTAACCTTGCTCCTCATGACCTCGGATCGGCCCATCTGAGTTTTCATTTTCTCAAAAGGCAGAGCAGGATACCCAGGGCTCGGTTTACACCTATCGCCATTTCTAGCCACTGGGGGACCATAGGCAGGCTGGGGGAATGCATATTAATGTTAAAAAACCTTATAAAGTGAAATTTTCATGCCATGGGACCTTTAATAAATACAGGAATTGAGCAATGGAAAAGCCTCCTCTTCAGTCTTCAATCGTGACACCCACGCAAGAAATATCAGTGTGTAACG
The DNA here is from genome assembly GCF_004354835.1 of Perca flavescens. Classification (NCBI taxonomy): domain Eukaryota; kingdom Metazoa; phylum Chordata; class Actinopteri; order Perciformes; family Percidae; genus Perca; species Perca flavescens. Next base: position 18,343,520 of record NC_041341.1, on the reverse strand, counting down.
CCCTTTTAAATAAATTGCAGTGATGCAGCTTGCAATGATGTGGGTGGAAATTTGTCATATGACATCATAAGACCCATAGTTAAACTTGATTATACAGTACGCCTACTGATTTAGGATATAATCAGTAAACATTTGGAATTCAAACATGAAATATTAAACAGTAAAGAGTATACTGCTGCTCCAAGTAAAAGACAATAGTAAGGTAAGAAAGCTACGAAAAAAGGGAAAACTGGAGACCAGTAAAGGTTGAACAACCCATTAGAGCTTAGATTCTTTGTGGATTTTTGTAAACAATGGTAGTTGAGTTTAAAGGGGTACTCCAGTCATTTCAAAAAGTTGAGTGACTCACAAGTGACAGCTTATTAAACAAAATATTTAAAATGCAACTGATTATTGAAATAAATGATTGTAGTGTCCAGTAACTCAATGTACATATGGTGTGAGTATTGTATTAAGACATATATATATATATATATATGAAGAAAAAAAAAACTATCCTTTAAAAAGAGTGTGAAATGGTTGTTTTTTGATCACCACACTATTGTATGTGTCACATCCATTTACTAATTATAAGACTTGCAAGGACAAGGATATTTTAGTTTCCTTGGGACTGGCCTTGTGAGAACTGCTACTTCCATCCACATGTGGACAAGTAGAGTCATCAGCCTGTAGTCTGTTCTACTATTTTGTTAACTCAGTGGATCCTGAATACTGTGTGTACTATTCAAGCACTGTTCCACCAACCCAAACTGTGTACACACTGTATAGAAATACTTGAGGCATTTGTAATGTTTATTTAGATTTAATTAGAGAGCAAAGGAAGAGTAATTGACAAGCTGAACACTGCCCTACCACTAAAAGAGAGGATTAAAAAGTAAACAATGAATACTTTCCCACAAAACATATTTGACTTCAGTCTGGGAACTACTAACTACTACTTACTTCAACAATCAACAAAACAACAAAATACCAAACATTACAGCATAATAAAGCAAATATTAAAATATTACCATAAACACTAATGGATACAATAAACTGTTACATTCCTAAACATATTAATGCACACTGTGAAACACACAACACACAATTAATGAATGATTAATGGCTTTAAAAGAAAATAAGGACAGACTACATACTATCTTCTAACTCCGCCCCCCCCCAGACTTGAAGTCTTCAGACCCAACCAATGCTGAGTGACATCACTGCCCTTGCTGCTGCAACAGTGAATTTCCCCATTGTGGGATTAATAAAGGATTTTAAATCTTTGAACCTTGTAGTCAATTCACAACACCAGTAAACAGACTTTTCTGTGTAAAATCGATGGAGCTCCTTTTATAAATTATTACAATATTGTCAAAACTGAACCCAATAAAACATTTTTAATGGGACATTTAGCTGCTTTAAATACTGTACTTTTACTTAAAGGATCCTTACATAGTTTTTATGCGTTTGACATGTCTTCAGGAGTATTTCTTAGGGCTTTCCTTTTTGTACTACACAAAGCTTGTAATTATGAACTGTGCTATAGCAATAAATTAGCCAGCTGTTGACCTAACTGCTGCACACGCATATTTACAATTTTAATAGTAATAAGCAAGGGTTTATTCATCAGAATAAACATTTTCTATAATAATAATAATAATAATAATAATATAGACCATTCGGCTAGAGTGGGGATAAGGCACATTTGATTTATTGTTTTGCACCTGCAAAACTTGCTTTATCTTGCTGTCTTGTTTATATGGGCTGCAGGATTAAAAATCCCCCGTGGACTTTTGACCACATGTAGTGTACAACAGTTTGATGAGTTTTATTAGGGGATATGGGAAAAGGATATTGTTGTAACTACAATATCTACAGTTGTGAGTGTAACAGTAGCAATTGAAATAAAGGACTCTGATGGGACTCCTGAGAGAGCGAGGTAAGTTTGTTTACTGTGTTGCCATTGATTATATGTTCCAGGAGAATCACTAATCGGCTTATTACCCATGACCCAGAATGGAAAGGACTGAAGCACTAAAACATAAAGATTTCAGGGTAAGAGTAAAAGTACACATAATTATTACTATGTGACTCAATATGACTAAACTCATATGGAGGACTAAGACTAAATCTAAAAAATAGAGATGCAACAGTGGATTGTTCGGTCCATTCAATGATGGCCCCCATAAGGTTGCCATTTTTAGTTTTGAGTGAAATATCTTGACAGCTATTGGACGGATTGTAAGTAAATTTGGTTTGGAGACATTCAAGGTCCCCAAAGGACAACCAAGGAAACTAGCAGGCCTCAAGTTTTAATTGTGCAGTGAAATATCACTATATCTGCAGAGACATTGTAGACATTCATGGTACCCTGATGATGTATCCTACTAAGTGGTGCCCTATGATTTCCTTTTGTGCTATTAGCAAGTTGATGTTTTTTGGTTCAGAGCGAATTGTCTATACAATAATTAGATTGATTGCAAATTTAATATACTTTGTTCACTACTTTGTGAGCATATTAAAATACTGACAGTAGCATGAAATACAGACTCACAAATTGCTTAGCTCTAGCACACACGCACTCAGGTTTTGCTGTGATGACCTAAGAATGAGCCATGCAGGATGTTTATTTTCTCAGATCAGTCAGCAAAGTTCTTGACATATACAGAAACAAGTAAGATAAACAGGTAGTGTGGAGTATTTTGGAGATGGAGTGCAACTGTTTAAATTATGGAATAATCTTTTTCTGCAGTCAACTTCATTTTGAACTTCACTGAACTTGGAACTTGACTTTGAGTTCAGTCAGTTTCTGGTTTGTTTACCCATAACTGCAGAGACACTGATGTCAGAAAGATAAATGCCTGCATTGCTAACATTGTTATTACAAAAAACAACCAAAACCAAGAACTACATTTGATAAGTGATTACGCACTTACATTGCTGTGGAAGGTATTTTTCAAAATAGAGCATACATTTCTTTGTGTGGCATTTTTATCTTTATATGATACTATAGCATGCAGCAGTAGTAGAATATTCCAACTAGGGCCTTATGTTTATGATCTAAGCGCATGGCATGAAGCACCTGGCGCAAGTGCGTTTAAGGAGTGTACTAATCCATTTTTACTAGTTTAACGGCAGAAAAGAGGGTCCGTGCACCAGGCGCGTGGTTCAAAAGGGCTGTATTTAGTGTCTTAATTAATCATAGGTGTGTTTTGGGTGTAACATGCAATAAAACAATCAGAATGTCATCTCCCATTCCCTTTAAAAGCCAGGCGTGTTTTTAGCTTTGCGCATTGCTATTATGATGGTGGATTTGCTAAGCAGGAAAGAGAGATTTTCAGGAGAAGAAATTGATCTGCTCATGCATGAAGTGAAAGTGCGTAAGCAGATCATATCATAATACTATTTATTTCTTTTTAATTTTTTAAAAAGGCACAAGCCTAGGCACATTTTACTAATGCCCTGTTAAAATAACCTGCCTCAAGATAGCAATATGCCAAGAATGCACCTGAACACACCTCCCTTTAAGACCAACACGCCCATGGGCGCACAGATGGGCACAGGTGCATTTGCTATTTAAACGACGTGGGCGCTGGACAGGAAATTTACAACTGTGTCGGTCTTAAACTAGCAAAGACACTTGCGTAGGGCTTTGTGCTGCGCTGGGTGCAAGATAGGGCACTTAGGGTTTTAGAAGTTCAGCTCACAGCACTGACTGGGATTTTTTTTATGAGATTGTACCTTCGGAGCACTGTGTATACTGACACCGACTTGATAAAGGAAGAGTTTTATGTTTAGGTGCTGGTATAAATAAAATCAGTTGGGGGCTTGGCAAATAACATATGTTCTGTTGTACGCACTACACTACTGTCACTACACAACACTGAGTATTTTTCTTACATACATGTTTTGGTAACAGCCAACTACTAACATGGCCAAGACCAAAGAGCTGTCCAAAGACACTAGAGACAAAATTGTACACATCCACAAGGCTGGAAAGGGCTACGGGGAAATTGCCAAGCAGCTTGGTGAAAAAAAGGTCCAATGTTGGAGCAATCATTAGAAAATGGAAGAAGCTAAACATGACTGTCAATCTCCCTCGGACTGGGTCTACAATGCAAGATCTCACCTCGTGGGGTCTCAATGATCCTAAGAAAGGTGAAAAATCTGCCCAGAACTACACTAAGTTTGCCAATGACCATTTGGATGATCCAGAGGAGTCATGGGCGAAAGTCATGTGGTCAGATGAGACCAAAATAGAACTTTTTGGTCATAATTCCACTAACCGTGCTTGGAGGAAGAATGATGAGTACCATCCCAAGAACACCATCCCTACTGTTAAGCATGGGGGTGGTAGCATCATGCTTTGGGGGTGATTTTCTGCACATGGGACAGGGCGACTGCACTGTATTAAGGAGAGGATGACCGGGGCCATGTATTGCAAGATTTTGGGGAACAACCTCCTTCCCTCAGTTAGAGCATTGAAGATGGGTCGAGGCTGGGTCTTCCAACATGACAATGAGCCGAAACACACAGCCAGGATAACAAAGGAGTGGCTCTGTAAGAAGCCTATCAAGGTTCTGGCGTGGCCTAGCCAGTCTCCAGACCTAAACCAAATAGAGAATCTTTGGAGGGAGCTCAAACTCCGTGTTTCTCAGCGACAGCTCAGAAACCTGACTGATCTAGAGAAGATCTGTGTGGAGGAGTGGGCCAAAATCCCTCCTGCAGTGTGTGCAAACCTGGTGAAAAACTACAGGAAACGTTTGACCTCTGTACTTGCAAACAAAGGCTACTGTACCAAATATTAACATTGATTTTCTCAGGTGTTCAAATACATATTTGCAGCTGTATCATACAAATAAATAGTTAAAAAAATCATACATTGTGATTTCTGGATTTTTTTTTTTTTTTTTTTAGATTGTCTCTCACAGTGGACATGCACCTACGATGATTCTAAGTGGGAGAACTTGCAAAATAGCAGGGTGTTCAAATACTTATTTTCCTCACCGTATGTATGTATGTATGTATGTATGTATGTATGTATACAGTCAGGAAATAATTCATGAAATAATTCAAGGACGAAATGTAATGGAAAACTGAGAAATTGGAATGACACTTGAGAAATATAGAATAAAAGCTAAATAATATGAAAAGAAACATAACATGGAAACCTTGTTGAAGACAAATCTGGTGGCAACATTCAAATAAATAATAAATAAAACCAAAGTAATAATTTGCACTTAACAGACTTGTACAGCACTTTCATAGAAAAACAGTGTTTCTCCCTTTCTCCAAATGCTTTACTATATTAGAAAACCTGAGCAAATGGAGAAAAATGTGTTTCAGAATGCTTCTTAATTTGTCTGCGTTTTGTCAAGTTGCAGTTTTTCTCTTAAGTTTAAGTGTGTTTTTTAGGTTTTCATTGCTTATTCTCAAGTTTTCTATTCAAATTTCTCATGAATAATTTCTTGGCCAGTAACCAAGTTTATTGTGTGTATTCAAACATGCTTCATAGCCCTCTGCTTTTAGCAACCGTTAATGCTGTTGGTGGTTAAACAGAATTACACTGTGGCTGTTAATGATAAAGCAAACAGTCACAAGCCACATCCTACATAGATAATGTTGTTGGTACTGACTGTGTTAGACAGTTAATAAAACGTTCTCTTTCATTCATTTGATGGTTCCAGTTTTGCTTGAAAACTCTATAGTTTGCAATCTTCATTCACCATTTTGTTGCTTCTGTTGTACAGCATTTTATAGTATTATTGTTAATGCTATTAGCAGTACACATTACCCTATACTGTTGACTAACCAGCTGAGTGAGGAATGACACGTTAGCCACGGGGTGTGTAAGCCAGCTGCAGTCCAACTGTTGTCACGCTTGCTGCTGCCATGCATGTCAAAGAGATCCCTATGGCAGACAATTCAAAATGTTTTATTAAAACCAAGAACTTAATTCCAAATTAATCTAAAAAGAGTGTTAAGGTTTCTGCTGAAAGAACATTTTAGAAAGACACTAAACTGAAAAAGGATAGATAGTTGTACTTAATATTAAGTCATTCACACAAAAAAATATTTTTTAAGGCACACAGATCCAACTTTGAGGGTAATAAAAAAGAGCCACTGTAATAAAACAAATATCATAAATGTTTCCTCTACCTCTGCTGCTTCCTCTTCTACTCTTTGAGGCCCTTCAGGTGAGTTGGAAGTTGTTGGGACCATTGTCCTCCCCCCACGTGTGTCCTCTCTTGTCCTGGATAATGAATTACCAATTAACCTACAACAAAAGATTTATAGTATCTACAGTAGATGTTTTTATACTTAGCAGTACTATAAATTACACTGTGCAGTACTACTGGAAACCGTACCTTGTAAATCTCCCAGATTTATAAAAGTACCAAACTACCGAAGCAACAAGGGCAATCAGCAAAAGACCAAATAAGATCCAACCAGCAATGTCGGCATCTGTATGAAGACAGGAACAGAAAGAATACAGGAAAGAGGAAATACAGATATAAACTGCCAGTTTATAAGGTACAACTCTGCAATGAATCCCACCTTAAAGAGGTGATATTATGCTTTTTGGCTTTTTCCCTTTCCTTAACTGTGTTGTATATGTTTTTTGGGCATGTAATAGGTTTAAAAAGTGAAAAAGCCCAAAGTCCACCCCAAAGGTAGTTTCCATCTCCAGCAGAAAACACTGTTCACAAACTGCTCCCAACAGCTCTATTCTAGTGAAGCCTTTTCTTCCGTGACGAGCTGACGTCAGCTCGTAACAGAAGTTATAAAGCTGCTAAGCTCCCCCCCCACCACCACTAATTCAAGTTTGTTAGACCCAAAGCGGCTGGAGAGTTGAGAGTCTCGGTCATGTCCAGGAGACACTGTATTCGTCAGTGCACGGGGAAATTTCCTCTTTTTCGTCTTCCAAAAGACGATGAATTTAAGAGTCAGTGGTTAAAATTTGTTTTTGGCACTATTCCCCAGGACTACAACCCCAACCTTATGTTGTGTTCTGTCCATTTTACGGAGGACTGCTTCCTGAACCTGCAACAGTTCAATTCAGGATTTTCAAACCGTTTAATTCTGAAAGACAGTGCAGTTCCGACTCTGTCTGGCCATCCTGGAGATTCAGAACCACAACCTGTAAGTACGCTAGCTATATTTTATAAACCTTTACCAAGTGTTCAAGTGGGCTGTTGAAGTGGGCAGGTTGTAGCTAAACTACAGCTAGCTAAAGCTGTAGCTAATGTTATATCCGGTGTAAAACTGTTTAGCTCATTTTTAACAGATTATTTTTTTAAATATGGCGATGGGTTGTGTTTTAAATATGTGAAATATTGCTGTTGTGTGGATGTGCATTTATGAGTAACTTTTACCAGCTGCTATTACGGTGGCAGTGAAATGTAGCCTCGTTACAAAGTTAGCAGAAGCTAACTTTCTAGCTAGTCTCCTGATTTCACAAGGGATAAGAACGTTAGCGTTACAGATACTGACTCTTTTCATCTGATTACTGTCTTATTACGGAGTACATCACAGCAGCACCTCGAAACCCCACACCTTTCCACTACATTCCATGACATAGGATGCCAGACCGAACCACCACAAAATATGTCAGTGGGCATACAGTCCAGTGCTCCAAAAATGAGAACAGTCGGCACACAGCTACCCAGCAAACATTTGGACGTTTAATGACCGTTGAAAAGACGTCCGTCCGAGACGTCCCGTCATGGTTGAAAAATAGTTCCAAAATGAAAGTTGAACCGAAGTCTTTGACGTCACTTGGCCGTGAATTCCACGTCTTTTCTGGCCGTGAATTCCACGTCTTTTCTGCGCGTCCCTGGACGCCAGAATTAGTCTTCTTCTGGATGTTTATAAGGTGTGTTTCTGCATAAGTGTAGGCTATAAGCCTGCATATTAAACAATCATACACCCATTGTGTTAAATTGTGAACGGCGATCTTGACGTTTACACATCTAAACTTGACAAAGGTTCTAAAAAGGTCCAAAATCGGTCCAGTCATACCTGAACATACAACACTTTACTTATACATTTAAGTTCTTAATATAATTAATTGCATCTGAATATAGGGTTAAGGTTTGTTGCATGTAATTATGCATAATTTATAGTTATTACAGTAACTACATGTAACAAGGACACTGTAAAATAAACTGTTCTTATTTTCATTTTAGTAGTTCATTACAAATGATCATAAAGATAACGGGATGAACTAAAAAGCCACAAAATTCCAAATCATATTTATTTATTTTACGGTTTATACAATACAGATTCACCCGGGAAACAGGAAAAACGTGTTCATTACAAAACAAATTCAATTTTAGCTCAATTCCGTTAATTTAGTTCAGTTTAGTAACACTGTCACAAATATCTCCCTTTGTGTAGCAACTTTTTGCAACATCATTTACACCAGGAAAGTTATTTGTTATAACCCCACACTCTTCCTGGAGCATGTTTCAAGTGTTCCACCATAGCCGCATCAATTTCTGATTCAGTTGAATTTGGGCTCCACCTCTTCACAGCATCTGAGGGAAGAGAATATTACAATAATAAACAAAACAAACAGTAGGAAAAAAATTACATTGAATTACTGTCTAAATGTTTTTATGGTCCTATAACTAAATTAAAAAAAATAAATGAAACAAGATTTTGCACCAGTTTCATGAATGAAACTGAGTTAGAAAAAGCTAAAATCGGGCAACTTCCGGTATGGCACTGTGGGGGTGAGTCACGCAGTACGGAGCTCCCAGTTAACTTTTGAAATTATACTGTTTTAACATCGCCCTGGGCTTCAATTTGTGTTTTGAGGAATCATACATTTGCGAGATAACTATACTACACTTTGTGTCATGGCTGGAATGAGTGGCAAACCGAAATCCTCGCAGCAAACACTGTCAACACGACAGGCTAGTCTTGCTAGCAAACTTTCAGCTATGGCGGAGGACAGGGCTGGCGGCAAGATGGAAGATGTTGTCTCCATGCCTCAACTGGTATCTGAACTAGCTAAGCAGAGATCTGTTCTAACGGAAGATATATCCACGTTGATTCAAGGGTCGCTAAAACCACTCCAGACCGCTGTGGAGGCTATACGAGATACCGTCAACTCGTTCCAAACCAGACTAGCATCAACGGAGGCTATAGCTGGTGAGAACTTTGAGCGCTTGAATACTGCTGAAGTAACGATAAACACGCTGAAACTGGCAAATCAAGAATTGTTAGACCGGGTGGATGATCTCGAGAACAGATCACGCAGGTCGAATCTGCGAATTGTGAATATTCCGGAGGGCAGTGAGAAGCAAAGATCCAGTCAAATTCATGGAAAAGCTACTTATGGACTGTCTGGGGTCGAGTGTCTTCGCGGAGCCACCTGAATTGGAGAGAGCACATAGATCCTTGGCTTCTAGACCAGCGCACGGGAAGCCTGCTAGAGCATTTGTGGTGTGCTTTCGGAGTTTTCAACAAAAAGAAGCAGCGCTGCGCTGGGCAAGGAGCCATGAGGTTAAGTTCCATGATGCGAGCCTTCGGTTCTATCCTGACCTGAGTGCTACCCTGGCGAAAAAACGAAGGGCTTTCAACGGAATTAAACGAGCGTTGTATGAGAAGGGAGTGAAATTCCGCCTGGTGTATCCAGCCCGCATGAACGTGATTTTGGGGGAAGAGACGCTCACCTTTGATTCACCGGACAAAGCACAGGAATTCTACGACAAGCGCATTCGGTCCTCTGAGTGAAGGGAGGTGATGGACTTAATACAAGCTTGGTGGAATTGATCTAGTCTGCTTGATAACTAGGTACTCCGCTCTTAATTGATAAAAGCACACTCGCCTTTATTTAGCTTGTAAAATGTATGGCACTTTCATACTGATGTACATTGACATATGTTGGGACTCTTGTAGATAACATAGTGTTTAAAGGTTGTTCACCGGTAAGGCATCTTTAGCGAGCCTGCAGTTTATCCCAATTTGGGATCTAGACATAGGCAGTTCACGCTATGGGTTTTAGTTTATTATGTATTTGTTGGGTGGGGTGTGGGGGTTTCAGGAGAGGGGAATATGCGTCATGTGTTTTCACTGTGAGTCAGTTTTGTTAAGTATTTGTGGTCTACTAGTCTTGAGTTTTTTTTTTTCTTTCTTCTTATGAATAAGGGTAAACTTAATCAAGACTTGGGTGAAGCTGTCAGGTTTATAAGCTGGAATGTCAAGGGGATGAATGGTCCTGTGAAACGAGCAAGAATATTTGCACATTTAAAATTTTTAAAATGTGAAATTGCTTTTTTGCAAGAAACTCATTTATTAGTCAAAGATCAGTTCAGATTAAAGAAAACATGGGTGGGTAAATTATTTCATTCTGGATTTACTCATAGGTCTAGGGGGGTGGCTATCCTGATACATAAGAAAGTGCCATTTAACCCAACTAAGGTAATAGAGGATTCACAAGGTCGATATGTCATTGTATTAGGATGTTTATATTTTAAGCCTGTCATACTGGTGAACGTATATGCCCCTAATTGGGACGATGAGGGGTTTATAGAAAGGGTGTTAGCATCCATTCCAAGTCTCAATACCCATTCTCTAATTTTTGGGGGAGATTTAAATTGTACAATTACTCTGTCTCTGGATCGTTCTAAATCAAAATCTAACTCTCCCTCCAAAATGGCAAAGAGGTTGTCATTGTTCATGGATCAGGTAGGCTGTGTTGATCCATGGCGTTTCTGTTTCCCATTGAGCAAAACATATTCGTATTTCTCCCACGCACACCATACATGATAGTAGAATTGATTATTTCTTCATTGATAGAGCACTGTTGTCTTTGGTTAAAAAATTGAATACTCATCTATAGTTGAATCTGATCATGCCCCGGTACTTTTAGACCTTTCTTTATCACACAAAAGTGCGGAGTATACTTCATGGAGATTGGATACTTCTTTATTGAAAGAGAAGGGATTTTGTCAAATGATCTCATCAGCCATTGATGAGTTTCTTGATTTTAATAGAGGTGATGGTGTATCTCCATCTATTTTATGGGAGACGCTCAAGGTTGTTATTAGGGGGAATATTATTTCATATAAATCCATGCTAAATAAAAGCAGAAGTTTAGAGCAGGAAAGATTGATCAAAGCTGTACAGGTGATAGATAGCCAATATTCAGCTTCCCCATGCCCGGAACTTTATAAAGAAAAAGTAGAACATCGGGCTAAGTATGAGCTGTTTGCGTCCAAAAAACTGCAAGGATGTTGTTGAAATCACGGGCATTATGTATGAACATGGGGAAAAGTCGGGTCGCCTATTAGCCCACCAGTTAAAAAGTAGAGCATCTGAGCATCATATCTCGTGTATTATGAGAGAAAATAGGGAACTTACGGTTGATCCTGTAGAAATTAATGATACATTTCAGGCATTTTATTCTAATTTGTATTCATCTGAAGCTCCTAAAGACAATACAGTTATGGATAATTTTTTTCAGAAATTTAAATATGCCCACCATTAGTGCAATCAGTAGAGCAGAATTAGAGCTCCCTCTTTCAAGACACTGAAATTGCGGATGCGATTAGGAACATGCAAAATGGGAAGGCACCCGCCCGGATGGGTACCCAGTTGAATTCTTTAAGAAATTTGCAGGGCAATTGATTCCACTTTTACTTGATATGTTTAATGACTCGAAAGCTAAAGGTACTCTGCCCAGGACTTTGACTGAAGCTTCCATAACTTTACTGTTAAAACCAGGGAAAGATGGAAAGGAATGTGGGTCATATCGCCCTATTTCCCTCCTTAATTGTGATATCAAAATATTGGCGAAAGCACTTGCACGCCGCTTGGAAAGAGTTATGCCAGAGGTGATCTCCCGGACCAAACGGGCTTTATGACGGACGGCACTTTTTTTCGAATGTGCGCCGCCTTTTAAACGTCTTATACTCACCAGCGCCCAGTGTGGTGGCAGAAGTGGTCATTTCATTGGACGCTGAAAAGGCGTTTGATAGGGTAGAGTGGAGTTATCTGTTTGAGTGTTTGAGTAGATTTGGTTTTGGCCCTAATTTTAGATCTTGGATTGAGCTTTTTATACTTTAGTCCAAAGGCCTCAGTCGTTACCAATGGGTATCATTCCAAATTCTTTTCCCTGACGAGGGTACGCGTCAGGGATCACCGATAAGTCCACTTCTGTTTGCTTTAGTTATTGAACCTCTCTCTATTGTGTTAAAGTCAGAGCCCGAAATATGTGGAATTCATAGATGGGGATTGACCCATAAGTTATCTTTGTATGCGGATGATTTATTGTTGTACCTGTCAGACCCTATACATTGTATTCCCCATGTTTTGAATATATTGCAAACATTCAGTGTTGTCTCTGGTTATAAACTTAACCTAACTAAAAGTGAGTGTTTTCCTATAAACGCCTTGGCCCGTTCTCTTCAGGACTCAGATTTACCTTTTTGTATGTCCAGAGATGGGTTTAAGTATTTAGGTATTAATCTGACTCCAACCTTTCCTGAGCTATACCATAAAAACTTTACTCCATTAGTAGACAAATTAAAGTCCGATTTTCAGAGGTGGAATGCCATTAATTTGTCATTGGTTGGTAGGATTAACTGTATTAAAATGAATGTTCTCCCTAGATTCCTTTATCTTTTTCAGTGCCTCCCAATTTATCTGCCTAAATTATTCTTTCAATCTCTTGATAGGTGTATAACATCATTTATTTGGGCGGGTAAAGCTCCTAGGCTTCAAAAGAGACTCCTTCAGAGACATCGTTCCAATGGAGGCTTGGGTCTGCCAAATTTACAGTTCTACTATTGGGCGGCTAACTGCCAGAAAATACTTTATTGGTGTCAATCTCCAGATATGGACTGGTGTGAATCTGAGAATAACTCGTGTCTGTCAACATCACTCTTAGCTTTAGTAACTTCTAAAATCCCTTTGGCAATTTCAACACATACCTTAAATCCAACGGTCAGCAATACATTACGTATTTGGCTACAATTTAGAAAACATTTGGGTCTTCCTGATTTTTCCATTCAAGCCCCAATTTGCCATAATCATTTATTTTTACCAGCTAGACTAGATGCAACCTTTTTGGAGTGGAAAAGGCAAGGCCTTGTCAGATTTAAAGATTTTTATAAGGATGGTGTATTTGCAAGTTTCAAAGACATATGTGAAAAATTTGATCTCCCTGCTCAAACCATTTTAGATATTTACAGATTCGTCACTTTATTCGTAGTAATTCGACGGCTTTTTCCAAATGTACCAGAGCCATCCGGTTTGGATGATATCTTGGAAGTGTCTTCTAAATTAAAGGGACTTATTTCCAGAATTTATAATATCATCACTTCCCATAGTGACAATACTCTGGATAAGATTAAAGCGAAGTGGGATGATGAACTAGGAGAGCCGATATCGGATAGTACATGGGAGGAAGCTGTGCGTGAGGGTAAATGGGACAACATCCTGTGCTCGTTTGAGCTTAATCCAGTTTAAAGTTTTACATAGGACACATTTTTCTAGAGCTAAACTGGCAAGAATATTTTTAGGCATGAATGAAAATTGTAGCAGGTGTAATAGTGCTCCAGCAACCTTGACCCACATGTTCTGGTCATGCCCACGTTTGGATCACTTTTGGTCAGGGGTCTATAAAACGTT